>NC_081565.1:16073357-16109867 GCF_022355385.1 Mustela nigripes | reverse complement strand
CAGACCTGTACCCCTGGGGATAAAAATATATGTTTATAAAAAATAAAAAATTAAAAAAAAAAACAAACTACAATATTCAGATTCAACTCATTTAAAATCACCATCCTTCAACTGAGCCCAGAGGGTATTTTCTTCATGGCTGACAAATTAATGGACTTTTGACACACAGGATAGATGCTGATACAACATACGCAACAGTGGTCCTAGGAATGCCTCCTCATTGCCGGAGAGGTACCATGGACTCAGAAGTATGGTATTTCGGCAATATAATTGGGCAAACAGAAGTAAATGTTCACTGAACTGAGTAAGTCTAAGGAAGACTATTGTGTAGCAGTGGGTACAAAGACATGATTAGATGTGCAAGAGATTACTGGGGTAGAAATGCCTATGCCGGATCAAAGGGAACAAGCAGAAGGCAGGGAGAACCTTCCGACTGGGATGCAGGTCTGACTCCAGGGAAGGATGACAGGAAAGAAGGAAGACTGGGTAAGAACATTCTCAGACTACATTTGTTTAGAAAGGCTTCAAGATGGGTCAAAATCACTCATTAGAGGAATGCTGCATCCCACAGGAATGAACTGGCATTAGTCGTTCAGTCATTGGCTAGAAGCATCCTGTAGGAAGTACGGTCTCAGGGGTGACGGATCCAGTGGGTTAATAACTGGGAGTCATCTGTCAACTATGTTCCCCATAGCAGGAGCCATGCATTTCCATGGCTACCATCATGATTTTAGACTGGATGCATTTGTGTTAACCTGGCTCTAATGGAGATTCAAATCTTAAAGAATTGTAGACCATTCTCAAAAGGGACAGGTGGTCAGCGGTAGGCATAATGGACCAGTTCAAGGCTTTGTCCTAGACCAAATTTTTAAGACAAAATCCCTGAGAATTAAGCTCCAGCTCTGTGGTATTCCATCAATCGCACTTTGGAACTAATATTACAGGCTACAGTGTGATAGCCTTTTATGTGAATTTGGATTCTGCAAATTAGAAATACCACCATATAAAATATCAGTGTCTCACTTTGTACATATTATTTAACACTATGTGACTCATTCAAATTAAAAACAATTCGTCAAGAACTTCATAATTTCAAAGTGGGCTCTGTGAGTTATAAACTGTGTCTTTGATAGAGTCACAAAGGCTGTTAAAGAGAAAGGCCTGACGTCCCGTGTCAGGATCAGTCTTTAATTATGTAATGTTTTTACAGTTATGATCCTTATACAAAAAAATGCATGAATCTTCTCTTACTCTAAGCAACATGATGATGTGCAAAGATAACTATAATGGCAACATAAGAAGAAAAAGCAAACAAATGGAACACTGAGTTGTGGTTAAAACTTGCAGAGAACCAAGAGGTGGAGGAAAGAGGAGAAATACTGGCAATTAAGTAAGTCTACAGGGTCCAGGATTAGGATTTATTTATGCACTCAGTGCAATCTATTTTGGCATGGGCTGCTTGACTGAATCTCCTAGAAAAAGTAAAAAGAGGCTACAGTGTTTGTGTCTAGTTGATAGCTGCCCATGGTCAGGAAAGGGACTCATAAGTTACATACTCATCCAGACAGGAGGGACTTCTGCAGCTGATAATTGGGCTGCAGGTTATAGAAGGTGGCTTGGAGGATCATAAACTCCTAGATCAGGTCAGTACAGTATCAATCTATAACCAAGAGTTACAAAACTATTTTAGATTTCACCATCGATACAAAATGTCTGAATTCTTGTTGTTAGTAAAGCTAATTAGAGGAAGGGAGAAAAAAAAAATAAGGGTGAGCCTGATATCTCTCTTGGAACAAATCACATAACAGAACTCAGACTGAAACTCCAGGTAATACAGAAGAATCTAGAGATTCTACAGACTCCTGAATTTGGATACCCCAAAATGTGACCCAGGTAGACAGAGATGAGTAGTTTGAATTCCATCAGCTGATACTTCAGAGATAGTCAGAGACTGTATCTCCTAAATCACTTCCACTATGAGAAAGTGGGCTCCGAAGGAAAATGGAGCAAAAACTAGATAAACTTTTCACCTTCCTTCCTTCTCAGGAGAAATACAACCTAGATTTGGAGGCGACTGAATCCGAAAACCAATATGGCTGCTCCTCTGGACTTGTCTAAGTCACTCAACCCTAGGTTTGTTAGACATAACTTTAATGGACTCTATGTTCAGCCCTTGGAAGATCCCACTGGACTCTGTGAGACAGAAGAAGAGAAGGAAATAGGGGTTTGGGCTGTGGAGGAGAAGGACCTATGGGTGGTGCAAATAGGCATGTTCCCTTCTTTGAGGAGCTTCTTAAACATTTCACTGGAGGTTTATTATAAAATGTGAGTATTCAGAGGCTCCTTTCTTGCCTTCTAAGAAAGTGATGCTCATGCTTAATGGGTAAAATGAAGAATTGGAGGGTAAAGGAGAGAACACTTGTTTTAAATAAGAAAGGGCAGAGAAGGGTTTTTTTGTTGTTGTTGCTGTTGTTCGTTTGTTTTTTGTTTTAAGATAAAGTGATAGATCAACAGGGGTTAGAATTTGAGAGGCTTGAGGCTTTTGGCAAGAGGGAACATTTAGGGGCAGTGGCTACTCGTTTTACATATAAGAAAAAATATATTGAGAAAAATTACATTAAGGAGTTTCTTTTTCTCTGAGTATTATGCTTGGCATCTATTTTTTAGAAACTTTATTAAAGATTTAAATAGCCTTTTCAATTTTCAAATATTTGTTCATACAAAATTAGAGTTTCTTCTAAATGTGACATTGTGCTGAGGCGAGCCCTAGAAGAGCCTAGCTTTATCTTGGTTATGCTGGCATAGTTTGTAGTTGAGCATCTATCTTTTTCCAATAAGAATTATATTAAAGTATAAATTATCCAAGTTGCATTCTTAACTGGAAGTGTTCACTCTAAATCAAGAGAAAGTCTAAATATTAGAGAAGCAAGTCAGCTGTATAAAGACTCAGAAACAGAATTGGAATGGAAATTGCAGGGGTTACCAGGGATTTAAAATTAGAGCCTCAGGATTGGAAAAGGCATTGTAAAATCATTAAGTTCAACCTCCTAGCCAGTAAGATTTGCCTCTGCAATGAGCATGACAGATGGTCACCTAACCTTTGCTGGAACCCTTCCAGGAGTGGAGAGATCTCCACCAGGGCAGCCAATTCTGTGTTTGGACAATTCTTATCATTATAATGTTTCTTGTATTTAACCCAAATTTGTTCTCTGTGACTCACAATTATTGTTCTTCCTTCTACCCTCTGGGTAGAGTAGAACCTGGCTGAGACTCCACCATTTACTAACTATTGACCTAGGGCAAATTTGTAATATGAGTAAGAATTTCTGCATTTATACAACAGGAAGGATAATTCCTAAATCATAGGTTTAAGGATTAATAGGGTAATATGTAGAATGGATTCAATAAAGTGTCTTATACATAGTATGATCCCCCAAAATGTTTCAAAAAACTGTATCAATGTTTCTTATGCAAGTATTATTAGAAAGTCATGATCGGGATGCCTGGGTGGCTCAGCTGGTTAAACAGCTGCCTTGGGCTCAGGTCATGATCCCAGCGTCCTGGGATCGAGTCCCACATGGGGCTCCTTGCTTGGCAGGGAGCCTGCTTCTCCCTCTGCCTCTGCCTGCCACTCTGTCTGCCTGTGCTCGCTCTCTCTCCCTCTCTCTCTCTGATAAATAAATAAAATCTTAAAAAAAAAAATGCCAAAGGATTCCAGGTTATCTCTTTCCTGTCAAAATGTACTTTTCTGCTGAGGATTTTGGAGGGGAGGCGGGTGGGAGGTTGGATGAGCCTGGTGGTGGGTATTAAGGAGGGCATGTATTGCATGGATCACTGGGTGTGGCACATGAACAATGAATTTGGAACACACACACACACAAACAAAATCAAATTAAAAAAAAAATAAAGAAAAAGGAAAAGAAAAGGCTAATCCAATGGCCTCTTGTGTCTCACTCTGACCTAGCTTCTACTTCTGGCCTTGGTTCTGAGTAATTGCCATTTCCAGCACACATGTTCCATGTATGCCCATGTTTAGGAGGTATAGTACAGAGTAGAGAACATCTGACTTATACAATCAAGACAAGCACGGTGATGTCTGCACATTCCAACCCGCTCCTCAGTATCTCCTCAAATAAGACTCCCTGGGATCTCTGAGGACTCCAGTTAAGGGCCCTGGACCTTTGAGTGGCTTTCTTTAGGAGATGCTGTCCTTTACATCTCCACCTGGGCAAGGACAATGATGATAATGGCACAACCAACCTTTCCTTTCCAGATGCTGCTGCTCCTATCACTGAGTGGGGATAGAAAAATTCATTTGTCCACTTCATCATTCATTAGATTTCCTGAGAAGTGCCCAGCACCCTGTTATTTGTTGGGGACACACCAGCTACCAAGACATAGTATTCACCCTCAAAGAATACAAAAGGGAAGGTGGGAGACAACAGGATGCAACAAACAAAAATCTGTATTTAAGAGACAGATTTTGAAGCCAGACAGATTTACTGTCTATCCTAGGTCTTTGGTCAAGTAATTGTAAGGCTCCCAGGCTTCTGTTTTAAAATGCAAACAGTACCTGTCATGGATTATTGGGAGGACCTCGAGGACAAATGGAAATAATGCTTCGAGTGGTGATTTGTACACAGTAAGAGTGTAGTAAATATTAACAGCAGTAGTAATAATGAAAAATGATTCTAATAATAATAATTATTTGTGTTATCCATTTGAAGCGTCTGAAGCAGACAGCACAGGGATGGGAGAATGTATTGAAAACTGAGGCAGGAGAAGCAAGCAAAAGCCAGGTTATGAAGAGTTTTGCAGAGCCCAAGGGGGCAATGGAAGATCTTTTCAGAATTTTAGAAAGAGGCGTTTTAAATAGGAGAAAACAACTTGGCCTTCCACTTCTGAAAGATTGCTTGCCCCTGGGGTAGAATTTTAAATGCCTGCAAGCCCAGGATTGGTCTGTGCTCAGGACGCACAGGTGTCCCCCTCCTTGATGTGTCGTGAAAAATTAAAATGAGGACAGTTCAGTCAACAGAGTGTCTGAGAAATTAATGAACCCCTTCGCCTTCAACACCTGGTAATTATATCTTTCAATTAAACCAACTCTCTAGCTGTCTATGATCTTATAAATTAACTCACAGCCTTACGTCTTTCTAGGCAGCCAGAGCTTTTCAAGCCTCAAACCTAAGAGGCCAAAGATAAAGAGTGAGGTCAGGGAGGCTGAATGTTGGGCCTCATTTCAAATGTAAGACTCACTTTTGCTTGTCCCAGAGGGACCTGAGTCTCTTCCCTCTCAGCTTGGCCATGAGAAGCAAAAATATTGTTTTTTGTGTAACTGATAATTAGTGTGAACTGTATTTGAGCATATCTCACAACCTGCTGAAAAGCAGGAGTGAACTAATGCAGTCTGTTAAGTCTAGTTCAGATGAATTCATTCATTCATTAAATTTTTGAGAGCAAGAACATTTTCTAGGGATAAAGGAAATGATGCTCTGGGAGGAATGGGCCATGTCTGTCATGAAAAAAAAAATACAAACTTTGGTTTAAAAAACATTGAGCTCATAGGTATATTCATTCATTCTTCATCTAGCTGACAACCTTTCTGCTTTTAACATATGCAATGTGGTACTGAAGATTGTAAGGGAAGTACAGGAAGATTTAAGAGGATAGAGCAGCAGTTCATTAGGGAGTCCAGAGCTTAGTGAGTCATTGCAAGAAGTGGCATTTATACTGGTACCTGTGGGCGTGGAGGACAAGGACAAAGGTCATAGGAAGAGAATAACATTGCAGGCAGGGGTACACAGAGAGTTCATGGAACAGAGCTGGAGCTGGAGCACAGCCCGAAATGGAGAGTTGATGTGATGAGATAAGGAAGATCCACACTATGGAGGGTCCTCTAATGGTTTGTAGGAGGTTTGCATTTTGTCTGAAAAGCTGAGAAGCTGTGTAAGATATTAAGCTAAGAGTTTTTGTGACCCTTGGTGGTCATGGTATTTTTCACATTATCTTTACAAAAACATCCTCCTTGTAGAGGTGGTAAGACTGGAAATGGAGAGACAGGTTTGAAAATTCCTATGAAAGTTCAAGAGGACTAGAAAAAGGATGGTGGAGATAGATTAAACTGCAGAGTCACAGAGTGGGTGACTGAGGGGAATGCATGGTGAGGAGGGGAGTATTTTTAAATGTTTTATAAATAAAATAAGTCAGAAAAAGACAAACACTGTATGAGCTCACTTATATGGGGAATTAAAAAAAAAAAGGTTCAAAAAGCAAAAACACAGATTGGTGGTTGCCAGAGGTAGAGGATGGGTGAAAGTGGTCAAAATGTACAAACTACCAATTATAAATACATTTTGAGGATCTAAGCCACATTGAGGTACCAGTTAGAATGGCAAAAATTAACAAGGCATGAAACTAATGTTGGAGAGGATGTGGAAAAAGGGGAACCCTCTTACACCGTTGGTGGGAATGCAAGTTGGTACAGCCAGTTTGGAAAACAGTATGGAGGTTCCTCAAAAAAGTTAAAAATAAAGCTACCCTAAGACCCAGGAATTGCACTATTGAATATTTACTCCGAAGATACAGATGTAGTGAAAAGAAGGGGACATGCATCTCAATGTTTATAGCAACACTGTCCACAATAGCCAAACTGTGGAAAGAGCCAAGATGCCCTTCAAGAGAAATATGGATAAAGTAGATGTGTTTTATATATACAATGGAATATTACTCAGCCATCAGAAAGCTATGAGTAGAATAGCCACCATCTGCATTGACATGGTTGGAACTGGAGGGGATTAAGCTGGTGAAATAAGTCAAGCAGGGAAAGACAATTATCATATGGTTTCATTTATATGTGGAACATAAGGAATTACAAGGAAGACATTAGGAGAAGGAAGGGAAAAATGAAGGGGGGAAATCAGAGGGGGAGACAGACCATGAGGGACTATGGACTCTGGGAAACAAACTGAGGGTTTCAGAGGAGAGGAGACTGGGGGGATAGGTTAGCCCAGTGACGGGTATAAGGAGGCATAAATTGCACGGAGCACTGGGTGTTATACACAAACAATGAATCATGGAACACTACATCAAAAACTAATGATGTACTGTATGGTGACTAACACATCATTAAAAAAAATAACAACATCTATACTGTATATTCGAAAATTGCTAAAAGAGTAGATCTTAAGAGTTGTCATCACAGGAAAAAAAATATATTATGTGAGGTGATGGGTGTTAACTAAAACTATTATGGTGATCATTTCTTAGTATATACATATATCAAATCAGTATAAGGTACACTTTAAACTTATACAAAGTTATATATCAATTATATCTTAGCAAAACCCAACAAAAATTTTTAAATTAAATTTTAAGAAATGACTACTAGCTTCCTGGTTTGAGTTACAAAGTAGATGCACAACATGTTACCTCCTACTCCTGGAAAAGTGTCCCCCCCCCCCAAAAAAAAGGTAGCAGAGTTCCTTAGAAGGGAGGTGGCTGTCACTTATTACAGGTCTATCAAATGGTTCATGGGGCCAGAGTCTTCCCTGATATTCTTCAAATTGAGCTCATGTAATGGAACACTTTCATATGAACCTTAGTTGTCTGTTTAGTAATATATAACATATATGAACATATATGAATAACTCATGGGAGTTATCTAGAAAATACAAAAATTTCATAATTCTTACTTCCTTTTCTCATCCTAAAAATGCTCTAAATTTGATTCAGAGATGAGTAAACCGAAATCAGAGTTAAAATGATTTGGGACAAACAAAGGGTTAAACCAGTCTTCTTCATTTGAATCCTCTGCTCTTTCCACAGAACATGAACTTGTATCATTGGTTACAGATATTTAAGGAACACTGACTATGTATGCAGATCTACTATGACCTGTGAAGTTTAGTCTTGTCAAATCCAAGGTTTCATCAGCTGATTAGTCTTCAAAGCTCACGAGACAAACATGCTCTTGAGAGGGACTACATTGGAGCAATCATTTGTGCCTTTCATATCTCCTACAATCACATGAAACAGGCAAGTCTTCCCGGAGTAAGAATTCCAGAAAGTGGCAATTATGGCCCTAAAATCCCATCCCCAAAACAGTGTGATGTAATTTTCTCGTGCTGCTGGGACATTCCAGTGGCCCTATCTTTACCTATCACTCATGGACTTGCACAGAGAAATCTGATTTTTAGGCTACTGACTCCAACAACATTCTAGACCTTCCCTGACATTTTTCATTACTACTTAACTCTCCAGCATGTCTGAGCTCTAGTTTCCTTATCTGGCCTCTATCTGAGGAAAAGATTGCATCAGCCTTAGGTTTATAACCTCTTAAACTTCACTGTCAATATATAAGGGAAACTCATCAAATGTTATTATAGCTTAACACTTAAGTGAGCAAAGTATGGTAGTCCTGATCCAGGACCCATGTTCTGCATGCATATCTAGATTAAATATGATGGAAAAGAACAGAAAGTGATCTAAGGGTATGAAAACATATGATAAACCTCTAAACTTCTTTCTCTAAAGATTTTTATTTATTTATTTGAGAGGTGAGTGAGAGAGAGTAAGTATGAGCTGAGGGAGTGGGAGAGGGAAAAGCAGACTCCCTACCGAGCAGGGAGCTTGATGAGGGGTTTGATGTGAGGTTCAATGTGATGTTCGAACCCAGGGCGCTGGAATCATGACCTGAACCAAAGGGAGACACTTACTCAACTGAGCCACCCAGGTTCTCCTCCAAACTTCTTTAAAATCAAATGCTTTGAAGTCAGCCATATCGGGGTTCAAATCCCACTTCTTAACCCAAAGGTTACAGGCAATTTATCTAACTTCTCTGAGCCTCAGTTTTCCCATCTATAAAACAGTTAATGAAGAGGAATCAATAAAACAATGTATATGAAGTCCCTAATATCTAGCACATACCTTGAGAAATAATGGGAATTGTTTTTTTTTCCTGTTTACCAACACTTTGACTCGATGATCCCTGTTGTCCAATATTCATTTTATTTATCTCCAATAATTAATTCATGAATTATAGAATTGATAATGGCCTGGTTATAAACTTTTCTATTTTTTCCATAGGTTTTATAATATAACATTATAATTGGCTAACATTTGTTGATTATTTACTCTGTGCCAGGCACTGCACTAAATGTTCTGCATGCATTCCTCACTAGTAATGATTACAATAATCAGAGGATCTATAACTGCTATTATCACCCACCACCTCCTTTTAAAGATGAGATCACTGAGTCTCAGAGATGTTAAGTAAATTATCTAAGATCACAAAACTAAAAAAATTCCAGAGAATGGGATTAAATGGACTGAAAACTATAGTGCTTTGACTCAGCAAAGTTGTATAAACTATAATTCATTTTCTGATAGCCCTCAAAATATTATACTTCTCTTAAATTTTTCCTATAACTAGTACTTTCCCTTAACTCAGACTTTATTATATTTTAGGCTGAAGATTCCACATCCTTCAGTGCAAATCAATAAACATTCTGGAGAATACACTGATGAGGTTTTTGTTTGTTTGTTTGTTTTGTGAGGGGACGTCTTATATGTCTTTCATAAGCCAGAGGAAATTGCTACATGAAAGTATTATCATTACTTATTTCTTTACTTTTCCAAAAGGAACACAGGATTTGTATTTATTCTAGGACAATATCAGAACCTAGTTACCTTACAGGACACGTGTTGTGTGCAGCCACAGGTTTTACAAGCAGATGGCCTGTGCTAAACAATGTTTGTACGAATTAGCTCTGGGAATAACTTCTGCTAAGGGTATAAAAGAAATTAGGAGGTGAGCCAAATTAAAATTAGGCACCAGGCCTATGCAAAATTGTACTCTTATGCCTCCTCTTCCTACTGCATGTACTTAATACACACATGGGCACACACACATACCTATGCAAATACATCCCCATATGTCTTATAACATATGTCTTATAAATCTACTCTGTACTCCAAAGAAGTCAAAACAGTGTTTCCTTGTCATTCAAGACAGTGGACTAATAGACTTATCTGTAGAGTTTCAGTCCAATCTAAATACACCTGATAGATGTGAGACCTTAAGAAATTCACACATTTCTGGGTCAAATATCTGTCATCTGTAAAACAAGGTCACTGAGAAAGATCATCTTTGCTTCCTGTTATGTTTAATGTTGCGAGCATAGGAGTCTGTAAACCTAGTACTATCTAATACTGGAGAATTGGACTATGTCCACATAAGTAATCTCCAACCTGATCCTCCAATCTATCAATAACATTCCTATCTACACAGCTTTAGAATATGGGCTGAAACAATTAGCATACTATAGTAGTATGCAATAATAATAATAAAAAAAAAAAGGTCATATTCAGACTTTCTGTACCCACACCTTCCACAATATTACTGTCTCTCTACTCCTTAAACCTGAACTGGCCTTATGACCTGTTCTGACCAATAGATTGTCATGGAATTGACATGGTGTAAGTCCCATAGCCTGGACATCAAAATGTTTTATATCTTTCTACTCGTCGCTCTCTGAAAATTGAGAAGCTGCCAAACAAACAAACAAACAAACAAAAACAAAAAACAACAAAAACAAGCTTAGCAGTAATGTGCTGGAAGGTGAAAATCCACATGGGGCAGAACTAAGTCATTGTAACTAAAGAGATAAACCTCCTCAGTTGAAATGACAGCCCGCCACAATCGCATGAGTATGCTAGGATGAGACCAGAAAGAAATCTGAGCTGAGTCTGGACTTCACTGTTGACCCAGAGAATTATGAGCTAAAATAACAATTGTTTAAAGCTCATCTTTTTAGAATGGTTTGTTATGCAGAAAAGCCAACTGATACATGGAGCTTCCTACATGACT
The DNA here is from genome assembly GCF_022355385.1 of Mustela nigripes. Taxonomy (NCBI): domain Eukaryota; kingdom Metazoa; phylum Chordata; class Mammalia; order Carnivora; family Mustelidae; genus Mustela; species Mustela nigripes. The sequence goes on along the minus strand of NC_081565.1, from coordinate 16,099,000 downwards.
TTTATTTTATGAAGAGCTTTACACATAGTTCAAGACTTGGTTGGATTCTATTTCTTCCATAAAGTCTACTCTCATAATTTTAGGCTACATTGAACATATTTATTTGTTGTACAAATACTTAGTGATTTTTCCTTAGTATTTTACTGGTAATGAATTTTGGTAATTTATCCCATTAAATACTGGCTGCTCTAGCTTATCCGTTAGTGTTTTATCATATTAGGCCATTTCCTGTATCATAGCAACTGGAAAACAAAAATCCACATTTCCTAAACTTTTTTGTCAGCCCATTCAAATTTAGGTTACCAGAGAAAAGTACTGGCAAGATATTTAGAAAGTGTAAAAGAAAGAGAAACCATTATCACTCCGACAGTAGTTGATGCTGGGCTTATAAACAAAGCAAGTGTGACATTTTGTTGGTGACTTGCATATATTCTCCTATAAACTGCTCAATTCAGTGGTCTTAGTACCTGACATAATTGACAGAAATTATCTGAGATTCTTGTACTTCCTGGATTTCCAAGTGATATCAGCATCTTCCCTGACCATTTCTACCTCTGTCCAAAGCTTGTCAGAATTTAGTTCCCTGTATTAAATCCCTTCCTGTTTGAAATATCTAGCTTGTTCGCAGTTCCCACACTGGACCTTGAGAGGTTTTCCAATATATTCTTTAAAAAATATATAATTATGTAGAGATGATATTTGTCAAGTAAGTAAGTAAGTAATATGGTTCATCATTTTGATTAAAAAAATGGGTAAACTGAGATCCAGAGAAATGAAATTACTTATCCAAGTCGATCATAATTTACTGTCAGAGATGAAGGTGCTATGGTCATAGATTGCAGGCCTCCAAACTTACAACTTAGAATAAAACATGGAGTCAGGTGTTCATTTAATAATGGTTCAGGTTCTGTGGAGGGCATTGAAGGAGAGCTGGGACTGGGGTGGACAGTAGGGGTCAGTAAGAGGAAAAGGCCTGGGACATCTGGGTGGCTCAGTGGGTTAAAGCCTCTGCCTTCAGGTCATGATCCCAGGGTCCTGGGATCAAGCCCCGCATCGGGATCTCTGCTCAGCGGGGAGCCTGCTTCCTCCTCTCTCTCTCCCTACTTGTGATCTCTGTCTGAAAATAAATAAACAAAAAATCTTTAAGAATGAGTCCTCCTTTAAAAAAAAAAGAGTAAAAGTCTTCCAGAACACCCAACCTCACTCAAGCAGAACAGCTTCTTTTGGTGTATGTACATAGTTTCCTTTTAATATGTCATTAAAAATAGATAAAATGGATTAAAATATGTTTCGAACTACTGTACTGATTGGGTAATGTTACTTGCAGTATTAGACGTGATTGACAACAGAGTAGGGAACACATTTTCAAAAACTTTCTCCTTTTGGGGGACAAACTATGAGGAATAGACAGCATACAATAAGCTGCATTTACAGTTTGTTTTATATATCCATGAAATCACCACCATGATTCAGATAACAAATATTCCCACTGTTTTCAAAAACTTTCCTGTGCCCTTCGTAATCCATTGTTGCTCTACACCTATTCCCAGGAAACCCCTGATCTGATTTCTGCTATGATGTATTCGTTTGCATTTTCTAGAATGCTATTACATAAATGGAATCATAACCACTGTACATTTTTTTCCTGATTTTTCAGTCAGCATAATATTTTTGAGATTCATCTGTATTTTTGGTACACATCATTAGTTTGTTCCTTTGTATCAGAGAAAGTATTCTGCTGTATAAATATACAGGAATCTGTTTATTTATTGACCTGCAAAGGGACATTTGGATTTTCAGTTTTTTTACCATTATGAAAAAGCCTGCTAGACACATTCTGAATGGATATATGTTTTCATCTATTTGAGATAAATATAGATATGCGAATATCAGGGTCTCATGGCAGGTGTGCATTTAACTTTGTAAGAACCAAAAACCTGTTTCCATGGTGGTTGTACCATTTTACGCCCCTAAGAGTTTATGGGAGCTACAGTTGCTCCACACATTCATCAATACTTGGCATTATCATTCTTATTAGGTATAGCTATTCTCTTATTATTATCTCATTTAAAAAATAATTAAAGGCCATACTTTAGATTCTTTAAGTTTTCACCGAACATCTTTTTGTTTGTTTTGCAAGTACTCCAGGATCTATTTAAGGATACCATATTATATTTAGTTAACGTATCTACTTAGGTTTATCTTGGCAGTAACAGTTCCTCGGACTTTGTTTTTGACCTTGACAGTTCTCAGTAGTGTCAGGAATTCTGTAGAATGTTCTTCATTTGGGATTTGTCTTGTACTTTCAAGATGAACTGAAGTGGCAATTCATGATTAAAGTAGAACTGTGGATTTTGAGGAGGAAGACCACAAGGGTAAAGCACCATTCTCATCACATCATATCAAGAATATACACCAACATCATTTATCACTACTGATGTTAATTTTGATCACCTAGCTGAGGTATGTTTCTCCATGGTGAGATTATCCTCTCCCTTTTTAACATTGCACTCTCTGGAAAACAAAACAAAACAAAACAACAACCACACTGTGTGCAGCCCACACTTAAGGAGTAAGGAGTTATGCTTTGGAGTCTGTACACTTTGGAGTCTGTACAGAAATTATTTTGAATTCTTCTGCATCAAATATCTATTTGTGCAGTTTACTTATTTATTTATTTAATCAGTTATTTATATCAGGTATTTTTTTTTGTTATTCTTCCCTGTTTGTTATTAAACATTACTGATGGTATGTGATTTCAATACATTTTGATGGCAGAAGCATATTTTATGTCTATTCCTAATTTCTAATATAGTGCATGGAACTTAGTATGTGCTTGGGAAAACTATATTAATGAACTAAATCCAGAGATAACTATTTATTATTGAACTCAAAGTCCTAGTGAGGGAAGAACAAATCTTTAGCATCAATAAGCTCTCAGTGGGATACTGACTCAAATACTAATAACAATGATACAAATAGTTTCACTATTTGAGCATTTAATATGCTCTTCTTTACCATGGAAGAGTTGTACTACATAACAATGATATAAATAGTTTCACTATTTGAGCATTTAATATGCTCTTCTTTACCATGGAAGAGTTGTACTACATTAACTCAATTACTACTAACAAAACCCCCAACGCACACTTGAAACTGAAGTCCAGAGAAGTTAATGGAACTGCCCAAGATTTTACATCCAATTAATAGCAGAACCAGATTTCAATCTCAATTCCGATTTCCACAAACTCTGCCCTTAACCATTGCCCTGTACAACAGTGTTTCTGTTGCCAGTTGGTAGTGGCAAATGCATGATAATAAGCTACTGAAAGAATATTAATTGAAGCAGCTGAAGTTTTTAAGACCAAAGAACTAGGGGTACCTGGGTGGCTCAGTGGGTTAAAGCCTCTGCCTTCTGCTCAGGTCATGATCCCAGGGTCCTGGGATCAAGCCCCGCATTGGGCTCTCTCCTCAGCGGGGAGCTTGCTTTCTCCTCTCTTTCTGCCTGCCTCTCTGCCTACTTGTGATCTCTGTCAAATAAATAAATAAAATATTAAAAAAAAAAAAGACCAAAGAACTAGGTTAGAATCGAGCTATACCGTGCAACAGCTCTGAAATTACACAGTAGCCTTTAACTTGTTGAACTTCAACTTGGTGAATCTGAATAAAAATAAGGGAAATAACACTCTTTATCTTCTTAATTAGGATGAAATGTGATTTACTGAATTTAGTTAGTAATGTTCTTTCCTTTTATTCCTTATCATAGCTTAGAGAAAATGAAAACCAGTAAGGTTTTCTGCCCTCCCTCAAACATTTTATTTCCTTATTTTTCTGAGTTTTTTGTTTAGTTTCCTGGAAATGACTGTCCATGAGACATCAAATTATATCTGGATGGCTAAAGAGAAAGAAATGAAATTTATTAATGTTAAATCTATGTTGATCCCATAACTTCACTGGGCGATCTGGAAGTAACTTATTGGTCCTTGAAGCCCACCATTATGAACCACAGAATTTGTTCTCAAACAGAGAACATCCTGATAATAGAAAGTTCCAGGTGATAAAACATAACATCATCTTTAACTACAAGTTTAGACTGGTCAAATGGAGCAGTTGAGCATAGTGTGTAAGATTCTGGAATAAGACAGATACACATCAGCAGTACCACTTCTTTATCTGGAAAACTGGGATTAAAAGCAACCATCGACATTAAAAGACTTTTATAAGTTTATGTATTTATTTAGCAAATACCGATTGAGTCATCTTCTAGGAAATTAAGATAAATCAATGGACAAAGCAGACAAATATCCCTATCGTCAGGAAAGGAAGAAATGAAATTCATAAACCCAGCTGCCAGTAGGTTGATAGATGAAGGAGTGGGATATTATGGACATTTGTTCCTGACTCTGGCAAAAAAAAAAAAAAAAAAGTGAATGATTTAAAGAATTCTAGTAGACAGGATAATTAATGCTAGGTTCTATAATAAACAGGTCCAAAACTTTATTAGCTTACCACACCAAAAATTTATTTCTTATTCACAACACATTCCAACATGTGAGGTTAGCATGAGGGCTTTGGAGAGAAGGTTCTGGTCCTTAACATAATTTGGGAACCAAGGGCTGACAAAGGAATTGTAATCATCAGCGATCTTTAGTTCATTGCACTAGAGAGTGACCTGAGCATTTATATCCTTCCAGCCAATAGAGAACAAGACAGAGTGGGAGATCATGTACGACATTTTATGGGTATTCCTGGGAAGGGCAGTACTGTCACATAGCCCAGTTAACTACAGGTGAGGCTAGGAAAAGTAGTTTTGTTTGTGCCCAAAAGGAAAATAAAACAGAATGGGTAAACTCATAGAATTGTCTATATCCCAGAAACCAAATGGTATAATGTTTGTAAAGCACCTGGCACTTCCTGGCACATAATAAAACTTCAATAAATGCTAGCTATTACTACTACTGGGATTTTAATTTGTTAGAATATGATGCATTTTTACTGAATCCAGGTAATTACAGAATGGAACATTTTGCTCTGTGTCAACCCATCTGATTATAAGAATAGCAATACCATATTACATTTGCATTACATTTTATTGTTTATGAAACACTTACATAGATATGATCTCATTTTGTTTTCATTTTTTTCTTCTAAGTATCATACAAAATAGGTAGATAATATTCCTATTTTAAATATGATCAAATGTGCTCAGAGAGTGTTATGTTATGGCTAAGGTATTGCAGCTAATAAATGTTAGAAACAGGATTCAAATCCAGTTTTGTTTAAACTCTAAGTTCAAGGTTTATCTCATTATACCATGCTGCCCAAGTCACTAAAATCCACAACTGTTCTCTAATGTTGAAGGTTTAACTATGATGCCTACAAACTCTGGGCTGTGAGTTCCCAAGCTTTTTCTTTCTTACAATCATGAGATATCCTTCCTAAGTCCCTAATAGTGCACTTCTTGTTTTAGGAGGATGCACAGTTCTAAAGAAATTAACCCTTAACTTTTGGGATACTATATATTAAGGACTTTGAAAAACTAGATCATATCCAGAAAAGAAAAAAGAACATGAGAAGATCTGGAAATAATATGAAATAAGTAATCTGTGGTAAACTGTATCTATTTGTCTAGCAGAATAAAAGGTAAAGAAAAGATTCTAATAAATATTTGAAGGTCCACAGGGGATGGTGCATTTCTGCCTTCCCTATGGTTATAATCATTTTGATACTTCAGGATCTATGAATCATTTAAAGATCTGTTTTTCCTAAGTCCCTACTGCTTTGTAGAGTGTCTGGCACAGAGAGGGACTCAGAAAACGTTAACAGGTGGGCTGAGTTTATTTTTAATGTGTAAGATAAAGCCATTTGTTCAAAAGAGCAAATGTCATCTCCTCTAGAGATGTTGAAGAAAAAGTGCTGTATGGCATAGGGCAGATTACCAGGTATGAGCCCCTCTTTTCTGAAAGCAAGTAAATGCATATCTGTAACTTCTACATGAAGTGGGGAATTGTTAATCTCTGAGACTCTTTTGACTCTAAAATTCTCTCAACATTTTGTTTGATACAAAGTGTCATTTCATAAAAGAAACATGGGTGGGCATGTGGAATGTGGCATGTGGAATGTGATTCTTTCCCGCATGCTCCACACTGAGGTGTTCATTAACAACATCCAATAAACTTCTTTTGGGGAAAGCAAGAAATCCTTCACTGGATCTTGCTAGATTGTCTTATTGTTAACTTATGTTCTATCTTGTGCTCCATTTTGTCTTTCTCACCACATACAGGCCTCTTTCCCCAAGGAAGAAATCTAATTATTTCTTGAATGTCTTCAGTATTTTTCTACATGTTTTCTTGGCATAAGACATCTGCTGTTAGGTCTTCTCATACTGTAATGATGCTCTGTGTCACAAAATACATTTGCATTCTGTTTTTTTAAATATTTTATTATTTGACAGACAGAGATCACAAGTAGGCAGAGAGACAGGCAGAGATAGAGGGGAAGCAGGCTCCCTGCTTGAGCAGGGAGTCCGATGCGGGGCTCGATCCCAGGACCCTGGGATCATGACCTGAGCTGAAGGCAGAGGCCTTAACCCACTGAGTCACCCAGGTGCCCCTTGCATTCTGTTTTTAATAAATATTTCCTAAATTTCGCATGTTGATACTTTTACTTCCCCTACTACTGCATCCCCACATAGGTGAGAATAAGTTTTCCTCTTGACATATCTAAGCTATCATCAATTAAAATGCACCTTTTCTGGCCCCATATTGCTATTAATAATCCTTGGGCTCCAACAGCAATTATATAACATTTTCCAAAGAGCCTCAATAAATATTATCTTATTTGCCTTCAATAGTCCTATGAGTCACACAGGTAAGTCTAACTGTTTCCATTTGACAGATGAGAAAACTGAAGCAGACTGAGCTGAAATGACTAATCTAATGTGAGCCACCTTATTTCTGCAAGTTAGAGAAATAGAATCCATCTGAATATTCCTGTCCCTGTGCTTTCTCTATCTGCAAGGTATCTTCTAGGGTTTCTTTTCTTTCATCTCCATGCTTCCTGATGGCATACCTTGCCTCTGCTTATTCCCTCATAAAGATTCTTTCTTTTCTTTCCTTCTCTTGTCCTTTCATTTGGGAAACACTGCATATTGGCAGGTAAATGAAAACACAGAGACAAACTTGACACCCTGATTGAGAATCTGGGCATTTCTTTCACAAGGTCTGGTTTTAATGCAAATAGTTTTTCTGTTCTAAGTGGTGGATGAAATTTTCATCCTAGGCATCAGGATGGCTTGCCTTCGATCTAAGGGAGAAGGATAAATGGGTAGGTCCTGAAGTCAGGGCGCATTGATGAGAATGATCCTCAGATACAGCCTACAATCAGCTTCTGCCTGTTTCATAAATCTTCTCTAGCTAAAATGTATACCTACCTTTGGAGTCTAGCCTTAACACAGGCTGTGGATCCCTAGAAGAAAGAGCCTGCAAACTCTAACACGAGGAATATGGTCTGACCTAGAAGCATGGACTCTTTCCAGCCCAGGGGACGGCATCGTGGACAAGGCTGGCAGAAAGTACGTAATATAGTGAACCAAGGGTAATGGTCAGTCAAACCTGTGTGGCATCCAGGGTTCTGACTGAACATCATCCCCGGCATCTGACTTGTGGTCTTGAATTCTATTTATCAAGGGAAGCACAGTAACTTTTCTACTGATTCTGTGTTGACATTTGCTTATAATTACTTTTCAAATGTCCAAATAAATTAAACCCTTTGCCAGTCCATCCTCTGTGATGAAGGCTTTAATCTAGTTTTTGATTCAAATCCTCTTAGTCTAGACATGCCTATTATTTGAAATTTGAGCCACTTTAAACCCCACTTTAGCCCCAATTTGAGCATATCTCCTGATGGAGCCATTTTATCATCTGGAAACCATAACTTCATACCTACCATGTGTCAAACAATGCTAGGGTTTGGACCTAGCCCCAACCACTGCTCCCTTGTTCAAAACCCAGCATAACATATTCAAGATTAGCTTTTGTTTTGCCACCTGATTTTCCAAGGTGATTAGTCTTTGGAAATTCAAAACTAAACTGATTCATGACACTGTAGGCTGAAATAAGCTTTACTTTATTATCCTCTTCTGTACACTTTAATATAGGATTATCTCTTTAATCATGAGGCAGGAAAATGGAGATGAGAACACAGGATTTGGACTCAGTGTCCTACTGTTTCAACGCTGAAGTATCAACTCTGCCTCAACCCCACATTATCCTTGTAAGCTTTGGCAGTTTTGTCTCCTGATGCCTCAATTTCCTCCTTTGTGAAACAGCTGTGCAATAACTACTTTATAGTGTCTTGTGACAGTTAAATGTGTTAAATGATAATTAATGAAAAGTGCAGGGTGAGGCATATAATAAGTGCTCAACAAATGGTAAAAAATTATATATGACTCCTTTACCATTTTTCTCTTTGTTAAGGCAGACTTTGCCACTCTAATAGTCACAGTAGAGAGTCATCACATATTTTATTATTTCCCCTGCATTTTACATTTATAATCTTGTTTCCTTCTCTTGATGGGGACCTATAAATTTTCTATTCAAGTAATCCCTTCCAATACACTTTCATATATCTATTTACATATATGAAAGTCTTATAATATATGGTTCATGGAGTAAGTATATGGCATTTAAATTACGACAAGTCATATTACATAATAAATATTGTTTCCATATTTTTCCTTTAATATATTTTGAGAAACAAACCACATCACCACATATACAGCTCAGTTCTTTCGATCACTGCGTAGTATAAATCTAAGGTATGTAATTCATTTTATTAATCTGCCTTTTTATTGATACACCACAGATTGTACCCAACTCTTTACCACCTCATGTGAAAATAGGGCCATGTACAATAAAACACACAGCTCTTAGTGTACCTGTAAAAGCTTTTCTGAGATGTACACGTAAAAACACAACTGCTATACTTCAAAGTAGGGACAAAACTCATGGGATGAAATGCTAAAAAAGTAAAATATTTTACTTAGCATTTGGGGATGGGAAGAGTTCCATATGGGATGAGTGCAACATGACTTTTTTTTTCCCCCCGAAGTGGCTTATTAGCTTATGTCCTATCAGGAGTTCATGAGAGTTCCCATTTTGACCGTTCATCACAGGCATGCTGCATCAGTTTTTCTAATTGCTTCCATCCTGATTGTGTAAAATCACATCTTGTTACTGTTGTAATTTGAATCACTCTGATCAGTATGGAGGTTGACCATTTCTTCCAAGTAAGCTGTCTTTCAAGTTTTTCCTCAAGTTCTATTCCCATAATTAGTCTATTTTTCTTTTGGGTTTTGTAACCTTTTCTTGTTGTTTTATAGGAATTTTAATTAATTCTTTGTCAGCTATTAATTTGGTAATTATCTTCTCTCAGACTGGAATCTGTTAACTCTGTATATGCTAATCTTTTGTTAAAAAGTTATATTTAATTTTTGGTATATTAAAATCTACCAATGTTTTCCTTTGTGGTTTATGACTTTTAGGTCTTGATTTTAGAAATGTTTCCTAATCTTAAAGTCATAAAGATATCCCCCTTTTAAATTTGTATTACATATCCTTCTCATTTAGGAATGCAATCCCTCCAGAGGTCATTTATGTATAGGGTATGTGACGAAGTCAAGCTAACTTTTTACGTCATTGAAGTCATTGTTTTTATTTCTCTGGTTGTAGAAAGAGGTGCGTGGCGGGTGGATAGGATATCCATCAGGTATGGGTGAAATTTATTTCTGTAACTTAATCTGATAACTTAATCTTAATAACTAATTCCATTATGATATCCAAAAAGCTCTAATGATTTCAGAGTTTTCTTTATAATTTTTAGTATTTTTTATATCTCTTACCAGTCATGTCCATAAAAGGAACTTTTAATTGAAAGTCAGGGATCTAGCTCTCTGCATTACCTTGGCCACTAGCTGTCTTTTTTAAAGCTGTTTTTTGTTTTTTAAAGTTAGGACACATACTTTTAGGATATAAGATAATGGAGCAGATAAGAACACAGATTTTAATCAGAGCAATAAAAACTAATTTTAATTCTAATTCAGTCCCTCATTATTCCCATGACCCTTGGTAAGTATTCCTCCTAAGCCTCAATTTTCTCATCTGTAAACTAGCTATGAAACACACTGGTTTATAAAAGGTGAACAAGCTTTATTAATTATTGAACTTGCAATTTTTAAAAAAGATTGTATTAAATTCCACTTAGTTAACATACAGCATATTAGTTCCAGGTGTATAATATAGTGATTTGTCCATACAACCCCCAGTGCTCATCACAAGTGCAGTCCTTAATCCCCCATCACCAATTATTTAACCCATTCCCCCTCCCACCTCCCTTCTGGTAACCATCCATTTGTTCTCCAAACTTAAGAGTTCTTTTCTTGGTTTGCCTCTCTCTCTTTTTTTTTTTCCTTCCCCTTTGCTTGTTTTGTTTCTTAAAGTCCATATATAGGTAAAACCATATGGTTATTTGTCTTTCTCTGACTTATTTCTCTTAGCATAATATTCTCTAGCTCCATCCATGTTGTTGCAAATAACAAGATTCCATTCCTTTTCATAGTTGAGTAACATTGTATTGTGTGTGTGTATATACACACACACACAAACACACACACACACAGACATAGACACACAGACACACAGACACACACCTTCTTCTTCTTTTGAAATTGTTATTCAATTTCCAGTTAGTAATCAAAACTACAATGAGCTATCACCTCATACCTGTCAGAATGGCTAAAATCAACAACCTAAGAAACAACAGGTGTTGGCAAGGATGTGGAGAAAGAAGAAAACTTTTGCACTGTTGGTGGGGATTCAAACTGGTGCAGCCACTCTGGAAAACAGTACGAAGGATCCTCAAAAAGTTAAAAATAGAACTACCCTCAACTGAGCAACTGCAATACTGGGTATCTACCCAAAGAATACAAAAAAACTAATTCAAAAGATCCATGCATCCCAATGTTTATAGCAACATTATGAACAATAACCAAATTCTGGAAACAGTCCAAGGGTCCTTCAAAGGACGAACTGATAAGGAAGATGTGGTGTATATATGCAATAGAATATCACTTCTTTTTTCCATTTAAAGAATGAAATCTTGCGATTTGTAATGACATGGATGAAGGTAGAGAATACAATGCTAAGTGAAATGGGTTAGAGAAAGACAAATACCATATGATTTCACTCATATGTTCAATTGAAGAAACAAACTGAACTTGTACTTTTGCTCCGTTTCCATATTAGGATTTTTCATCATTATTTTCCAACAGGTGTCACAATGCCTGGCACACTGTAGGCCTGCCACACTGTCGGTTGAACCACTAGAAATATGCTTAGATTTTAGATTCTGTTCCACTTCTTAAAACTTTCCAATTTTCCATTTAATAGTAATTCTAGCTAATGTGTATAAATCTTACACCATGAAAGATACAGTTCCACATCCTTTGTGTACTTATTCTCCTAACAATTTTCTGGCTTAGGTCACAAAAATAACCCCATCTTGCAGATGAGTAAACTCAGGCAAAGAAATGATCTAACTTGCTGGGGCTTCATAGCTAGTAAATGATAAAGCCCATGTTGAACCCAGACACTTTGGCTTCCAAGGTTTATGTTCAAGCCATGGCATGTGGCTGCTTTTCTCTAAAGTCTGAATGTATGATTGTTGAGGGCCTGTAAGTTGAGCTTAAATATGAGCTCTGGCTTCCACTAACTGTGTGATCATACACATGTGTCTTAACCTTACTACACTTTAATTTTATTTTCTGAGAAATTGCAAAACAAAGCACCCAGATTTACAGAGTTCTTGTGAGGGCTAAATGAGAGAATCTGCATGAGTCACTTATTATAATAAGTACCCCACACACATTTTTAATACTAGCATTATTACAACTATGTGTTTTATTTTGCCTATAATTGAAATAGCTAAGCAAAACATTTTACCTTTCTTTGGCATTTAAAAAACACAAAGTACATTCAAAATATAGATAAATTACTCTGTAGAAATTTCAGATCTGCTGAATGATCTATTGCAAGAAATAACTTCACACTACCATCTCCAGTCTGAATATGCAACTGAACAGATTGTTATCTAACATATTGTGTCTAAGGAAAGACCACTTACCCTGCCTAGACCGTTAGAAAGGAGAGGGAAAAATTAGGTTCTATTTTTGTTTTATTCTGACTATGACCATCTGAGTCTGTACTGAAAATCAGGTGATCTGGGTGAGAGTTTTTAGGGTTAAGTGGCAATGGTCTTAGACTATTTTAATTCTATTTTTACCATTATAAGAGTAGATCTCAGTATCTCTCTGTGCTCCTCCTTTCTCCTCTTCCCCACCAACCTTGACCAAGGTCATCCTGCTCTCTTTGGAGGCTCAAGCCTCCTGCCACTGCTTTAATGGCTGTGGCAAGCAGAGAGCGAGTTACGAATGCGAAATGTATGTCAGCCACTAAAAGCCTGTGAATTAGTGTTTCCTGCCCTTGTCTGTTAGGCAGCATACTTTTAAGAGAAAGAGCTTATCCTTGTGAAAGGGCTGACCTGCCACTAATCTGCTTTGCTAGCCAGGCCCAGCACCGATCCTTCATGACCCCCATGGAGATGCTCTCTCTGTTCCGGACAGGGCTCTCTCCAGCTCCTGTGTCATATTCAGTCTTATCCCAAGTCAGAGGAGGTTTTGAAAAGGAAGGTTATTCTCAATTTCAAAACTTCCATGGATTTTGTACCAAAGAACATCCCTAATGTGCTTGCACCCAGAAATCTTGACTCTTCCCACTTTGCTTGCCCTTCTTCTTCTTGCTTTATCAACTTTATTTTGGGGCCCATCAGTCTGTATACTCTCCCTGGAACTGCTGGGGAATATGCGCTCTGCACTTAGTGCTTCATACTATTATGCCCCCTTGATAGCAGATGCTCTACAAGGCATCTGTGCTCCAAAATACAACTTCAATTTATGGCCAGATGGGCATTTGTCTCTTCTAAAGAAGTTTCTGGAAGCACTGAGCACTTGCTTAGGGTAATATTTGGGGAGGAGAGCATTGATTGAGGGACAATTAACTGTCACATCATTGTCTACCATCAGGTTAAATTCTACAGAACTTTGTACAACATTTAGCGGTGTTCCAAGTGTTATCCTATCAGTTATTCAATGTAATCTCATGCAATCTTTTGTTTCTGAAGAAATCCTTGAGAAGTTTTGCTTTCCCTACTTTACAGATTTATAAATCAGGGCTCAGGTCAGCTTATAAATGATAAGGATAAGGACATGATCCCAAGTCTTTAGCTGCCATGTCTGGTGCTCTTTATTTCTACAGCATGGTATCACTGACAGGGTTACCTTGTGTCGCTTGAGCTATTTCCTAGGCAATTGTTCTAAGTACTAGAAAAATAAGAATTGATCATGCTATAATCAAGTATCCTAAGCTCCTCTTCTGTCTAGGGGGTCTGTTTGTGGTGCTGGAGGCAGGATATAACACTTTAGAATTTAATATTTCCTAAACAAGATCTCAGAGCATTTTCAACCCAAGTGTAGACATTTCTCTACACCACAAGAGGTAATGAGACCAGATATGAGGAAAGCATCATGTTGGACAAGGTGCTGAATCAGACCTTGGACTTAGAAACCTCTAAAGGTCAACTACTCACAAAAGCTGGTAGGGTATACTTTTAGTGTAATGGTGGAGTGATGTAACAGCAACGGAGACCATGCATTTAACTCATGTGAAGTTTCACTAATGGTAAGCCACTCTTGTCTGAGGTCAAACAGGAATGAGATAAGTCCTTTTTGCAAAACAAAGTACAGAAAGTCAGGAGAACACTAGGGAAATCCACGACCCAGTCAAGACTGAGAATCAATTTCTATCTTCTGATTTGCTTTTGTTGTTAATTTTAAACACATTCTGGTAGGGCTGCTACTTTGTTTTTGTTTTAAGATGTAAATTCAATTAACCAACATACAGTAGTACATCATTAGTTTCAGACATAGTGTTCAAAAATTCATCAATTGCATAAAACACCCCATGCTCATCACATCACCTGCCCTGCTTATTGCCCATCATCCAGTTGCCTCATCTTCCCAGCCACCTCCTCTTCTGCAACGTTCAGTTTGTTTCCCAGAGTCAAGAATTTCTCGTGGTTTGTCTCCTGATTTCTTCCCATTCAGTTTTCCCTCCCTTCCCCCACAATCCTCTGCATTGTTTCTTATATTCCACATATGAGTGAAACATATGATAATTGTCTTTCTCTGCCTGACTTAATTTACTTAGCATAATACCCTCTAGTTCCATCTATGTCAATGTAAATTGTAGGTAGTCATCCTTTCTGATGGCTGAGTGATATATAAAACACATCTTCTTTATTCATTCACCTATTGAAACACATCTTGGCTCCTTCCACAGATTGGCTATTATGGACACTGCTGCTATGAACACTGGGGTACAGATGCCCCTTCGTTTCGCTACATCTGTATTTTTGTGTAAATAACTAGTAGCGCAATTGCTGGGTCTATTCTTAACTTCTTGAGGAGCCTCCATTCTGTTTTCCAGACTGGATGTACCAGCTTGCGTTCCCACCAACAGTGTAGGAGGGTTCCCCTTTTTCCAAATCCTTGCCAACATTTATTATTTCCTACCTTGCTAATTTTAGATATTCCAACTGGTGTAAGATAGTATCTCATTGTGGTTTGAATTTGTATTTCCCTATGCTGAGTGATACTGAGCATTTATTCTTGTGTCTGTTGGTCATTTGTGTGTCTTCTTTGGAGAAGTGTCTGTTCACGTCTTCTGCCCAGTTTCTTGACTGGATTATTTGTTTTTTGGGTGTTGAGTTTGGTAAGTTCATTATAGATCTTGGATACCAGCCTTTTACCCGATATGTCATTTGTAAATATCTTCTCCTATTCCATAGTTTGCCTTTTAGCTTTGCTGACTGATTTTTGTTTTATTTTGCTGTGCAGAAACTTTTTATCTTGATGAAGTCCCAATAGTTCATTTTTGATTTATTTTCCCCTGCCTTTAGAGACTTGTCTTGCAAGAAGTTGCTGTGGCCAAGGTTGAAGAGTTGCTGCCTGTGTTCTCCTCTAGGATTTTGATGATTCCTGTCTCACATTAGGTCTTTCATCCACTTTGAGTTTATCTTTATGTATGGTGTAAAAGAACAGCCCAGTTTCATTCATTCCTACTTTTGAACTGCTGCCCATTTGTGCCCTGTTACTGAGAGTTACCACAGTCTGCTACAACTCTTGCAAAAATTTAACACTGGTTTTCAAACTTATTTCACAGAGGCAAATTGGGTTGCCCATGTAAAATACAGATATTGGACCCTATTTCCAGACATTAAAATTTTTTTACTTTATATTTCTAACAAGCAGCTCAGGTGATTTTGATGTAGATAATTCACATTCTGCATATTGAGAAACAATGCACTGTTTACTGACCTTGAATTACGTGACATATTTGGACAGGGGGAGAAAGCTTCCTAAACTTATGAAGTATTATTTACTTGGCATTTTACAAAGTACTTTTTAAAAAAGATTTTATTTGAGAGAGAAATAGAGAGAGAGAGAGGTGGTGAAAAAGAGCACAAGTTGGGGGAAGGGGAGGGGCAGAGGGAGAATCAGACTCCCTATTGAGTGGGAAGCCTTATATAGGGCTTGATCCCAGGACCCTGAGAACATGACCTGAGCTGAAGGCAGACATTTAACCCACTGAGCCATCCAGGTACCCCACAGGGATTTACTCCATGAACCCAAACGCATGGTCTCTGGCAGAGGCCAGATGAACAGATCTCAGCTCTGGTGAAGGTCCAGCATAACGAAGTGACTTTGAGCTCCAGGGATAGTTGTGGACACAGCCCTCCTCTGGCCTCCTTTTGCAAACTTCATTAGCTAGAATTAATGCAACTGCTCTCTAACTTGGAGAACTTCAGAGCTGCAGTGCCTCACCGGTGAGTACAATCTTTCCTAGATTCCTTCTCTATACCTAAAAGATGACCCCTCCACAGAGTAGAACTGGGAAGGGGTTTTATTTATCTCTTAACTTCCTGGGAGAATAGCGCATCACTGGCATTTTTATCCCTTACCTTCTCCTCTGGGCCTATTAAAGCAGAAATCCCATGTGCCAGTGGACAGGCATTTCACCTTTTCTCTAAGTGAATGTGACTTGTCTAATTCAAAAAACAATACATGCTAAGTATTTTTGAAATGCAAAGAATTCTGACAAGAAAATGGAACAAAAGCAAAATCTGTTACCCCAAATCCCATGCCATTATCATTATATGAACAACCCTTGAGATATTTATCCTGCTATATGGGTATGGAACAGAAAGGCACAGAAAGCACCCATGATACAAATGTGATCACACCAGAGTAAGGCTTGGAATTTAATCATTGCTCAATAAACATTTGTTGCATTCATAAATACATAGGCATACTTACCCATACCTGGTTTTTCACTTATCAAAAATTCTTAAACCTCTTCTTGCATTTACATATAGGTTTACATCATTATTTTTTAAAAACCGTAAAAATCCACGGAACTGATATGTCGCAGTGTATCCAACTAGTTTCCTGAGTACTAGTTAGCTTGCTTCCAGTTTGTTAATACTTCAATCTCCTTCCGCCCCTCTTTTTCCCCCCTCCCTCCCTCCTCCTCTTATGCAAACTGCTCCTTATAATCTATCTCTAGAGTAGAATCACTGGGCTAAAGGATATGCACATCTTCAGTTTGATCTATGTTTCCAAACTGCCCTCCAGAAACGGGGCTCTCATTTATCCTCCCACCAACACCCACTGCCATTTTAAACACTTTCTGCTTTATCATGTATCACAGCAAAAAGACCCAGTGGGTTAGAGGATAAGTGGATGTTAAAAGAAATGTCTTTCCTTTCAGTGTGTCCCTTTAAAACAACAACCTAGAGAGGTCCCAGAGGAAGTTATTATATATTTCAGGTCATCTAGTGGCCACTTAGAATCTAGAGAGCAAGAAAACTAAAGCTCTAGGCATTTGCGACACCATGCTTTTTAAAATGTTGTTTCCACTGCCCTGAACCATCTTTAATTGAGGGTAGAGATGAAGAAAAGGATGTAGGGACAGAGAGAAGAAACATTGCATTATTTCATGGAATTTACACCCAATTATTATGCACATTAGGTGATGGCTTGGCTCTAAATAGAAAGAAAAGAGATAGAGTCCACCAAATAGCCCTTTGACCTTGAACAACATACTCAAGCTGGGAAACAATTCATACATGAAAGCAGCAATGGTTTTCAGTGGGGACTTGTGAAAATCTTCGATGGTGAAGCTTTCTGGTCTTAGTGTTCAGGCATTGTGGTAGAACGGCAAAGAATTAACTTCCACAATACAATAACCTGAATTTATGTGTCTATTTTTAAACTTCTTTTCTGCCAGATCTTGAGTAATTTACTTAATTTTCCAGGCTTTCTTTTTCTTTACCAAGAAACACACACACACACACACCCCTTAAGTGTTTCAAAGCTTCAGTTAGTTGTGGCACATAACAACACTCTAGAGGAGTGTTGAACAAATACTGAAATTGTCAGTAAATGAGAGGTATTGTAATTCATTTGTTAAGTAGCGTGAACACTGCACTTGAACTTTGAAGGGCGCAAGTCCAAATTTTACCACTTACCAAATGTGTGGCCTTGAAGAAGTCACTCTGTTGAGAACGAAGCAAAGTCAAAGAAAATGCTAAATCCTTATTTTTTCTTCTTTTGTAAACTGGCATTCATAGAGTATGCTCTGTCCAGCTCCAGATACACTGGTGAGCTCCAGAACTGAAATACATAAAATATGCAAAAATCTGTTATACCTATAAATTTCAATGGGAGTATTAAGGATTTAGAAATACAATTCCAGTATTATCAGTGATGGTTTCTTACATCTCTGTAATTCCAGGATTCCTCAGTTCTAAAACATCACAAGAAGATGGAGGGTGTAGGCTCATTTGTCCTTGTGTGTTTGTGGGTGCAAAACATGTATACCAGGCAGAGGAAGGGAGTCAGCAGAATGTCAGTGCTAGAGGTGGGACTGAGTTCTGTCACTGACTCGCTGCATATACATAGATACCATCTAAATTTTCTCAGTCTAAGTTTATTCGTATGGGAAAAAAAGATTACAAATGAACTCATGTAACTGTATAAGATTATCGTGATCACAAGCACTAAAAAGCTTCTATTGCTTGAACATCAATTATGTGCCAGATACTACTAGCATTTGTGTATCCTCTCATTTAATAACTCATAACACTCAGTGAGGGAGGTTGTTATATTTCCCCCTTTTTAGATGAGAATAGTGAGGCTGACAGAAAATAAATGACTTGTGTCAATTCATAAAGTAGACACAGGTTAAGACTCCTCTTAAGTCAGCCTGACTTAAAAGGCAGGGAACTTGCCACTGTACTTCTAAATAATATTGTAAAAGGAAGCTCTCCTTCTTCCACCCACTGTAAAGTAAAGCTTATTTCAGACCAACCATACTTTGTTCCTTCACCAGACTATAAATAGTACAATCCGTATGTGTGAATGCATATGTGTATGTATGTGTGTGTATATAAACATATACATATAGACAGACATATCTGACAAATCTACATGTTCGTGATTTAAGGTAACGGATAACAATGTTCTGTGAATACAGGTCTCGAGCATGATATGGAGAACCTAGAAATGGGTCCTTACAGTGAACTGTCAGACCATGAAAGGAATGTGACAAAGTTTGTAGCATTTCTTTAGATGATGATAGTGATAATTTCAATTAGAAATATTGGCTACTGAGTCCCTAGCTCAAGACATTGCTCAAAATAGATTTTCCCAAAATACTTACTTATTCAATAACTAAATCCTTTTTATGGGGGTCCGTTAAAATCACCAAGCTGAAAGGTAATGGAACTACTAAAACAATCCCTCCAGAGGATTAATGGTTTCTTATGACTTTTAGAATCTTTAACCCATTTACTCTTCCTAATAATAATCATTATATTTCCATGGAAGAAAAGACAACTGGATGCACCTGGGTGGCTCAGTAAGTTAGGCATTTGACTCTTAGTTTTGGCTCAGGTAATGATCTCAGGTTTATGAGATGGAGCTCCATGTCAGACTCCACTCTCAGTGCAGAATCTGCTTGGGATTCCTTCCATCCACCTCTCCCTCTACCTCTCTCCCTGCTCAGGTTCTCTCTCTCTCTAAAGTTGATAAATAAAATCTTAAAAAAAAAATAATAACCAACTGGATGACTGGGTAGGCAGGAATGGGGGGCAGTGCACTCATGGAGTGGCCTGGGCTATTAGAAAGAAAGTAAATTTGAATAAGAAAAAAAAATCAATATCAGAAACTTTAAAAGTGTTTAAGTGTTTTTCAGATAAAGGGGGAAAAGAAGTTTACTAAAATATCCCAAGGTGGATGTACACATAATCAGCTCTCAAAGTTCTAGAAACATCATCTTACTCAAACTCCCTCCTTTAGCATGTTTAAAGACTGTTCAAAAAACAGCTTTCAGGACTACAGAATGTCACAGCTGGATACTAGATTTAGAGTTAAGGTAACATGCCCACCCATCTGTCAGATGAAAAATAAGAAAGAATAAATAAGCTTCTAAGGGCTTTATCTACCAGATGATCTAAAAAAAAAAAAAAAGTAAGTTTTTCAACATATACTGCTGTTTAGATACCGTATTTTATAAAAAGGAGCCATTTTGGCAGGAGCTGACCCAAGAAAATAAACAGAAAACAGCTTTATTTTTCCTCCACAGACCATTCAAACACAATCCATGGACATAACCCCACCCCCACTTCTTGTATGCAATTTGGGGAAGGTACCAGATTTTTCATCCTTTTTTTTTTTTTTTTTAAGAAAATAGAGTAGTCCTTTGGTAACTTTCAGTTGCAAAATTAATCTACTTTCAGTAGTAGATTAGTAGTAGATTCAGCTCAACACAATAATCCCAAAGCTGCCAAATCTTAATTAATTTAGAAACTTTCCCCGTACCATTTTATCATTTTATTTATGCGCACGCATGCACACACACACACTCACACAGGTTTTCAGCTTATACACCTATCATAAGCAACAGCATTGTGGTCAACCGATTCTCCTTCTCTTTGCTGCTTCTCATCGTTCTCTTTAAAGCCTTGGTTTTTGATCCCTCTGTAGTAAACCTTAGGAAAACAATGAAAGCATGTTTTTTTTGGTGGCCAGGTCCATTGTAATCTGTTCTTGGCTGATACTGAAAGCTGTCTTTTTCGTTCATGGGGATTTTTAGGACCTCTAGTTGGAAACTTCTTCTACAACTGGCCCATAGTTGAGAGTTGCAGGGACTGGATTGTATTTGTAAATACAAATAACAATAATTCTCAATAAATTCATCCTTTGGGGTCTCTTTGGTCTAAGTACTTGTAGAAGCCAGCCTTGGTAACACTAGCATGAAAAAAAACCTCATAATCTTTTAGCATTCCCCCCAATTGGCCTACTATTTCTCTTTGAAATGTGAGGATTTTGGGCACCTGTAGCTAAGTTCTCTGATCCTTAGCAAGTCAGATGAAACTGAGATAAGGAACATGAACTCCTAAGAAGTCCTAATAAGAGTAGATGTGCTGTGAGTGTTTTGAAGATTATTATGGTCTATTATAAGGTTTGTAAATAGATTTTAAGGAGGACATTTAGGTAATCACTCTACTTTTTGAATAAATAGTTATGAAATCCATGCTTTTTTACTTATTTAGAGTTCAGGCATCTCTTCTGAGAAAGTGATAAAAACCATGGGTCATCACCCTGGGTCAGCAAGCATAAGTACTGGTTTTTTAGAAAATTCCAGGGGTAGGCTATATAATACAACTCCTCAAGGTCTATCCATAGACACTGGGGGAAAAAAATTATGATTGGCTGCTATTCTTTCCCTTCATCTTTCCCTCCTTACCTTCCCCACCTCCTTCCCTCCCTTCCCTTCCTTCCTTCCAAAATAACTTGTTAAATGTCATTAGCAGTGGTAGCTGGGCAGAGGAGTAGAGTCCCAGTGAATACCACACAGGACAGTGGCCCAGTGGATTTAGGATTAATCAAATAAATAAATATATTGAACATAATGGGGGTCATGTTTCTAAATGCTAGAAAGGGAGTTACAAATATGGAAAGGGGGAATTATAATAACCCCTGTGATACTGGATTAGAAATGAGTAGAATCAGTATCAGCTATTATATTACTTGTCTATTATTGCTGTAACAAATTATACAACCTCACTAGCTTAAAACAATGCAAATTTATTATCTTGTACTTCTAAAAGTAGGAAGTCCACCATGAGTTCTCATTGGGCAAAAATTAAGGTGTCCGTAGAACTAGGTTTCTTCTGGAGCTCTGAGGGGGAATTACTCCCCCTACCTTTTCCAACTACTAGGGAACACCAACATTCTTTGGATTATGGCCTCTATTCTTCACCTTCTAAGCCAGCATCTGTGGGTCAAGTCTTTATTCTGCTTCAATTCTACCTTCTGTTGTTACATCTCCTTCTAACTTCCATCTTCTGCTTCCAACTTCCATTTTTAACAATCCTTGTTACTGAAGGACAGGCTGGGAATATGGCAGAGTAGAAGGACCCTAAGCTCACCTCCTCCGAAGGATAAAACTAAGTAATACTCATATTAGTTTAAATAACCTAGAAAATGATCCAAAGACTGGCAAAACAAACTCCACAACTAGAGGTAGAGAAGAGACCGCATTGAAGAAGGTAGGAATGGTGGAGACAAAGTTGGGGGTAAAGGGGAGCAGGAGTGAGCAGGGGTGGGGAGCATGGTGAAGGGCAAATACAGACTATCAGACTGTAGAGCCTTCAAGGGAAAGACAAATCCCCATAATACATGGCTTAAGATAGAATCCTGTGAGTTCTTACAACTAGTGGGACTTAAAACCTAGAATTTAAAAATCAGTAGGTTCAGCTCTAGGAGAGCCTCAAGGGTTTTAGGAAGTTGAGTCCTCATTCTTAAGGAGCTGACATGACAAGCAAGGAGCAGAAATACAGTCTAGAGGCAGCTGTTTTGAAAATGCCTGGGACACATGGGAGGGAGAGTTATTTACTCATCTCAGAGCATGTCCCAGAAAGACATGTATTGCATGAAGACCGCTTCAGGAACAAAGCAGCTAGCAGGCATCATTTCCATCCCCTGCCCCCAAGTATGAACACAAATACATGTGCAGGAATGAGTAAGGGGTCAACACTCCCTACCTAATTTACTTACACAAAGCCCTGTCCCTCCCTCCCACACTTTGGTGGACCCAGCCTTTCAGTCATGCTTGCCTCGGTGCTGGTACTGTGGGTCTCCTCCTCCAAAAGGCCAGCACAAACCCTGCCAACACATCTCCCTACCTACATGTTTTGTGGGTCCTCTGTTGCAACAGTAGGAGCAGGTGTCATTTTGTAGGCAGACAAGTGCACGCCTTGTTAAAACGTGCCCTGCCTTGGTCAGACAAAATACTGCTCACAAGAAGCAAAGAGAACTTCTGCAGATGGCTGAAAAAAGTGGCTAGGACATAAGAACAGGGCACATGCAACACACATAGGAAACACTCCCTAAGGCACCAAGTTCTGAGGAACAGGGGACACTGCGCTGCAGGGCACTAGAGAACTTCTACTTCATAAGGCCATTACCTTCAAGACCAAAAGATGTATGTGACTTTTCTAACACAGAGAAAGATATAGAGACAAAATGAGGAGACAGAGAAATATATCACAAATGAAAAAGCAGGACAAAACCACAGCAAGAGACCTAAGCAAAATGGGTACAAATAATGTGCCTGATAGAGAATTTAAAGTAGTATTCATAAAGATACTGACTGGACTTCAAAGAAGGGTAGAGGGCATCAGTGAGACCCTTAACAAAGAGCTTAAAAAAAAAAGCCAATCAGAGATAAAGAACACGATGTAATTAAAAATATGCTTGATGGCATAAATAAGAGGCTAGAGGAAGCAGAGGAACAAATTAACAACCTGGAAAGTAATAAAATAAACAGAGTAATGGAAAGTAACCATGCCGAATAAATGAGAGGAAAAAAAATTATACAAAATGCATATAGACTTAGGGAACTCACTGACTCCATCAAGTGTAGTAACCTTTGCATTAGAGAGATCCTAGAAGACAGAAAAAAAGGGAGGCAGAAAATTGATTTGGAGAATTAATAGCTGAAACCTCCCCTAATCTGGGGAAAGAAACAGAAATCCAGATACAGAAAGTAGAGAGATCTACCACCAAAATCAGCCCAAGGAGGGGAACACCAAGACACATACTAATAAAAATGGTAGATAGTACTAATAAGGAAAAAAATTAAAAGCAGCAAGATAAAAGAAGACAGTTACATACAAGGGAAACCCCATAAGCTATCAGCAGATTTTTCAGAAGAAACTTCACAGCCCAGAAGAACAAGGCATTATATATTCAACATGGTGAAGGGGAAAAAAATCTGCAGTTGAGAATACTCTATTCTTCAAACCTAATATTCAGAATAAAAGGAGAGATAAAAAGTTTCTCAGACAAACAAAAACTAGGGGAGATGACCACTAAACCAGCTCCAAAAGAAATATTAAAGGGTAATCTTTGAGAGGAAAGGAAAGATTGTGAGAGTATGAAAACTAGGAAATAGAAAAGCAGTACAAATAAGTATATCTGTAAATATCAGTCAACAGATTCACAAAATAAAAGGATGTAAAATATGACTCCATATACCTAAAACATGTGGGAAGAGAACTAAAGCATGGGTTCAAGCTTAAGTGACCACTGACTTAATATAGATTACTATATAGAGAGGATGTTATATATGAACCTAACTGTTACCTAATGGTAACAAATAAAAAACCCAGTAATAGATATGCACAGAGTAAAGAGAAAGGAATCCAAACATCACCAAAGAAAGCAAGCAAACCATGAAAGAGAGCAAGAAAGGATCAGAGAAAAACTACAAATACAACCACAAAACAAGTAACAAAATGGCAATAAATATATATCTAACAATAATTACTTTGTTGCTTTTAAAAATAATAATTATTTATTTACTTATTTATTTCGGGAGAGAGAGCATTGAGTAGGGAGGGGCAGGGGGAGAGGTAGAGAGAGAAACTTAAGCAGGCTCCATACTCAGCACTGAGCCTGATGTAGGGCTTAATTTCAAAACCTTGAGATCATGACTTGAGTCAAAATCAAGAGTTGGATAGGTTAACTGACTGAGCCACCCAGGTACCCCTAGCAATAATTATCCTAAATGTAAATGGATTGATCGCTTTAGTCAAAAGACATAGGGTGACAGAATAGATAAAAAACAAGACCCATATATAGGTTGGCCTACAAGAGACCAATTTCAGACCTAGAGACACCTGCAGATTCAAAGTGAGGAGATGGAGAAACATTTATCTTTCAGATTGATGTCAAAAGAAAGCCAGAGTAAGAATACTTATCAGAAAAAACAGACTTTAAAACAAAGACTGTAACAACAGATAAAGGTGGGCATTATATAATAATAAAAGGGACAATACAAAAGGAAGATATGAAATTATAAATATTTATGCACGCAATATGGGAACACAAAAATACATAACATAGTTAATAACAAACATAAAATAACTAATTGATAGTAATACAATAATATTAGGAGACTTTAATACCCTACTTAAATCAATAGACAGATCATCCAAACAGAAAATCAACAAGGAAACAATGGCTTTGAATGACACACTGGATCAGATAAATCTAATAGATTTATTCAGAACATTCTACCCCAGAACAGCAGGATACACATTCTTTCAAGCGTACATAGAACATTCTCTGAATAGATGACATATTAGGCCATAAAACAAGTCTCAAAAATTAAAAAAAATATTGTCATACCATGCATCTTTTCAACCACAAGGGGGGAAAAAAAAAACCTAGAAAGAGCAAAAATACATGAAGGTTAAATAACATGCTACTAAACAACGAATAAGTCAACCAAGAAATCAAAGAAGAAACTTTAAAAAATTCCATGGAAACCAATGAAAATAAAAATGCAATGATCGAAAACCTTTGGGAGGCAGCAAAAGGGGTTCTGAGAGGGAATTTTATAACAATACAGCAAGAAGAGAGAAACATCACAAACAGCCTAACCTTAAACCTAAAGGAACTAGAAAAAGAACAACAGCAGTAGCAACAAACCCTCAAACCAGCAGAAGGAAGGAAATAATAAAAATTACAAGAGAAATTGATAAACCTCTAGCTGAGGGAGGGGTAGAAGAAGGGGGAGGAGGAGAAGGAGGTAAAGTAGTAGTAGCAGTAGTAGTAATAATAGTAGTCATAACAGCAGATAAATTCCTAGAAACATATACCTCCTGAATGTAATCAAGAAGAAACAGAAAATTTGAACAGACTGATTATAAGCAATAAAACTGAATCAATTAAAAAAGAAAAAAAATTAAAAGAACAAAAGTCCACGGCCAGATGGTTTCACATTTACTTTATTTATTTATTTATTTATTTTTTGATTTTTTTTTTTTTTTTTTTAAATTTTTTTTTTAATTTTTTATTTTTTATAAACATATATTTTTATCCCCAGGGGTACAGG